>NC_053168.1:90944377-90963319 GCF_016835505.1 Polypterus senegalus
ATCTAGAATTGACAACATCACCATCAATGACATACCCAGTATATTACCTTTATCAAAGATTTTATATACCTAATACCTGTATATTTTAAAACTTGTTACATTTATGTGTCTGCTATTTATCCACACAAAGTGGTTATCAAAAATCTATACAACTTTATTGATACTTCAGCTTTTCTTAAAACTTTTTTTTACTGATACTTTGATTACATATAGTATATGAGTGCACACACTTCATAGTGATTAATATAACTGATTTAAACAGTCAATTCCAAATCCCATAACAAAGTAATTGGTAAAAGGAAGAAGGAAGATTCTGAATAGCCCCATATATACTAAGGTCCTTGAAGAGAGCACCATGCAACTGAGAAGCCTTGGAGGAAATCCTACAAGTGGACTATCAAAAAAAAAAAAAAGTAGGTTGAAATTAGGAGAAAATTGTGAAAAAATGAAACAAAAAAGTAATGTCACACAAGACAAAGGATTGAATTTTTTTTTTTTTTTTTGCAAAATATGTATTTGATGTTAAAATGTGTTATCAATTATAATAATAATGATAAACAAGCATCATTATACTATGCCTACTGATCATAGTACTTGTTGTCAAGCAGGATTTCATCAAGATGACAGTATGTTATGCAGCTGCTGTTCTTTATCAGGAATCAAGATAGAGTGAAACTGAATAGCTTTAAATCTCAAAATATTTTGGTGCAAAATGCACTGCTCTCTTATAGAAAGTTATATTGTTCCAAAAACGACCTTCCAGATCATATAGTCAACTCAAGTAAAGTATGTCTTAAAAACAGAATGTGTGTCCTGAAATGCCCCTGTTAAAACCTGTGTCTTAATCTTCCAGAAAATCTGTAGACTAAAGTAAAAAGCTCAGTGCATAGGAGATTCACCCAACACTTTTACAAAGAAGAGCAAAATTAGGTTGCAAAGTTCACAATCACCAATCCATACAGGCTTACTGCTGTAATCAAGGCAAAAGGTGCTTTCATTGGATATTAACTAAAGAGTATGCACACTTCTCCAACAAAGGCATTAAAACAAGCTTATATATATATATATACACACACATATACACATACATTATATATACATTATGTATATATAATATGTATGTGTGTGTATGTACAGAGTGACACGTTAATTTCCTCAATTATTATGTAGCATAAGGAGTTGTTAATTTTAAAATGCATACAGAAGTTGGATTAATAATAATACACACAGTGAACATGCTTAGTAATGAATATGGCATGTATTGAAGACTATACATCTTAGCATTCTTAAAGTTCTTAAGAGATTTAGTTCATGTACAATAGATCCCAACTGCAAATAACTGAATGTGGAAATAACAGCTGTAGGATACAAGAAATGATGAGTGGACTAAGGCAGAAGATGCCATTTGTCTTAGTTTTATATGACAGCAGCGTGGATATTTATTAAGGGATGCTGTGGATTATGCTTTTAACGGTGATCCATAATGAGCAGTAAATTCAATGAAGGGATAATGAGGTGGGTATACAGTATACTGTGTAACTACATGGATTGAATCGCTGTTTATCCAGACCCATCCCACCAACCTAAATCCCCTAAGAACCTCTGCCATATACCCAAGAAAGAATTTGCCTACCCCTTATTGGCTGAAATTACTTTCTTAATTACACTAGTTTGTTAACTGGTAAACTCATTGGTGAAATATGTACTGTAAATAGATAATCAAGCAAAATGTCTATCTAAATTTCATTATGACTAATTTGGCTATGTATAAGAAGAATTTTAACTTATTGGACTCTACAATAAAAGGCAATATTTAACTCTGCTGCTTATTTGACTTTGAAAGAAGTAAAAGATTGATATCTGCAGTATGGATTTATTCCGTGTTTTGGTTTTTATTTGATAAAAAAATGCCAATAGGCTGTGAATGATTTGTGTTGCTTGTATTGGTGCATTATTTTTAACAATGTTTTTCAATATAAAAAATTACACAATAAAATACAAATCATTAACATTGCACATTTATTGCAGGTAATTGAATGGGTTTTGGAAAAGACCACAAAAAAATGACCCTCCTATACATGTCTGCTGGGACTTACAACAGCCAGTATTCAACTGTTCAGAAGCCAGTATTTGAGGATTTTGTAAAATTGTTATGATTTATCGACTTCTTTAATTAACATATTTTCTTGTGTCTAATTTATTATAAGTTCTTTGCAGCAAAACATGTTAAGAATTAATAATTAAATGTAATATACCATATTCAGATCTTTTTATTAATAATCATGGATTTTATTTAAAGAAAACTTTGTAAATAGCACATTCATGACATGTGATATTTGAACTTTGAGCCATGAATAGTTTAGTTATACAGTATTATAATTAAAATTACCCCAAAAATTAGGAATGAATAAAGTCAAAGCTTTTAATTTAAGAAAATGGCTTGTTTAAGTTTATTTCTTCTTCAAGCTTCAGTTTTCAAAACTATGTAGCCTTTCTTGTTTTAACACACACTAGTTTATAATCATAATGGAAATATAAAAGTGTTTCATTTTCTGTCATATTTTCTGACTTGTAATGTTGGCATTCTGATCTTTTTTTTTTTAACTAGGTACTAGTGTTGTCTAAAATATCAGTATACTGGTAAATGTCTATTCTGAAATTTTGTAACCGTATCAATACTCATTTTCTGTAGTACTGATTCTGCTCATAACATTGGGGCATTCCTGTTCACTTATTCTTTAAAAGCAAGTTTAGACCCAAAGACTAAGGTACACTCATACTAAGGCATGATTGTTTCTTATCTCTTTGTGCTTGAGGACATTTGTTCTCTTTTTTATTTAAAGCTTTCTCTGTCAGTACAGTGCACACATTGTATTGTGTGTTATTTGCAATTAAGCAGGGAACTCTTACTTTGAAAGGTGGTTATATTAAAAGAGTACATTTACTGAGTTAATATGTGAGGCTTTTGATTGATTACATTAATTTAAAAAAATTAAACTGTTGTTTAAATGAATGTATGGAGGAGATCACACTGCTGTTCTTTTTTGCTATTTTATTGACTTTTCCATGAGTCTCTCACCCCCACCATCTGTGGTATCAAAAATGGCATATATTGATACTTTCCAGAACATAGTTTCAAGTTTTGAATTTCAGTATTGTGGCAGCCCTACTATGTACTATCTTTCCACATTGTAAAATGTACTTGCATTTCAATGTACTGTAGTTAAAAATTGCTCGGGTGCAATGCAAGAAAGTATTTTAGTGTAGATTAGCCGTGTTATCTGTTGAAGACAGGGGGTAATGTACATTTTTAAATACATGCCCTACATGTACAGTGGGGGAAATAAGTATTTGATTCCGTGCTGAATTTGTTAGTTTGCTCACTTACAAAGAAATGAACAGTCTCTGATTTTTTTGGTAGTTTCATTTTAATGGAGAGACACAGAATATCAACCAACAGTCTAGAAAAAACACATTACATAAAAGTTATAAACTAATTTGCATATCAGTGAGAGAAATAAGTATTTGATCCCCTAAAATCCAACCAGAATTCTGGCTCCCACAGATTGGCATTGTGCCCACGTGGCACATAGAGTACATTCAATCAATTATGGATGCTCCTGATCTCAACTCATTATGTATATAAAGCACACCTGTCCACCGAATCAATTTCTTCCATTCCAACTTCTCTTCAGCAAGAAGCTTGGTGAGAAGGTGACAATAGTTGGTGTGATTATTCAGAAATGGAAGAAATATTAAATAACCATCAATTGCCCTCGGTCTGGAGCTCCATGCAAGATCTTGCCTCATAGGATGAGGATGATCATGAAAATGTAATGTTTAGCAAGAGGATTCCTGTTTTTGCTATACGGTGATAATTAAATGAGAGAAACCAGCTCTTTAGCTGGCTGTTTACTGGCTATTTTAGAGTTCTAAAGAGACAAACCAGTTTTATGAAAAGGAGATATCGTCTGTTGTTTGAATCACCATTGTCATTTGAGTTTTATCTTTTTATTTGCTGTGGTGTTGACTTCCTAAGCTGACTCTCTGTGCGCTGTTTGCGCACACAGGAAATAATGGTTCCACAGTGCTGATTGCTACAGCATGCCATAAATGTGGCATCTCTTTTCTTTGCTTGAGTTGAAGTAGCATAGAGAGCAGTAACACAAATTAAGTGTACTCACCTTGTACTTCCATCACTTGCTTTCACAAGAGAGTGTCTGTAACGAAATGGTGTACTATGTAGAATAGACCTTTTCATGATTGAAAAGAATATTTTGTTTATGTGGAAGTGGTCTGTTTTTTTAGTTAATCTGATTTTTGATTTTAATCTGGCTCCTTGAGATTGTGTGCATGTGACCAGTAATGTGCTGGCTCACTGCCCATGGTTATTACCATGCCCCACACTGAATTGCCTCTTGTGGACTAATAAAATAAATGTGTGAGTAATGACAGGACAGGGTGCTTCATTGAAACAATGAGAGATGAGGTGATTTTGCTTTTAGCTTGAATTAACAGAATGCCTGTGCAATAAATCATAAGTACTTGTACAGACAGCTATAAAAACTCACATAAAACTGAACACTGTCTTTAAAAAAACAAAATAAAATATTTACTGTACATGCGGGCACAGACTTGTTTCCTTGAAGCTTTAATGTAATGTAACAAATTCTTCCATGGAAAGTGTCTTTTATCCATATTTGAGCCCCTGCTACCAAATGATTTCTGTATTTCACTGCATGCTACTTCTGGGCAAACTAGTGTATTGAAACAGTTGTTATCTTAAAGAATGTGCATTGGAATTATATTGTGTATTACAGCTTGCACATTTCCCAACAAGTTATGTTCATGTTGCTTATCTCTCAGATACTATCTGCTGGCGAAAGCAGTGGTAAGTACACTAAAACAATGGAAAACACTTTGTGTATTGTATGCCATATTCACAGCCTACAAGTCTACACTAGAAATGGCTGCAAGTTATCTAGTAACTAGTACTGTATTTAATCTAGTGGATGTAGACTGTTCCAGACCACCCTGAAGAATTTACACTTTAACATCTGTTACGCAGCTCCTTGTAGCACTGTGCTACTAGAGAATTCCAGCAGACTGCCAGAGATGCAAGTGGTCTCTGCAAGATGAGAGTGTATGTTTGCCTAACGTCATCAGAGTATAGGGGGAGCGTACTCCATGGGAATGTGTTCTTTTAAAAATTCAGCTCTTACTTTGAACCTCTGTATATAACACTTAAGTTACCATATTGAAAATATTAAGACAAGAGAAATATGGTACAAAAGAAACGATATATTTAACTTACTTTAGAATACAGCTTTCACTCCTAATATACATTGCAGTATAATTGTTTTATTTTATACATACAAATACAGCCAATGATAAGCCATTGGAAAAGTGCAGTTGTCTTTCTGATTTTCAGTAGGGTATTGGCGAGTACAGTTCCATCTTTTGGAGGAGTGGAGGCATGCTTCCTGGCACAAAGTCACTGTCACATCTGTAGCAACAGGGCTTCTGGCTTCGAAGCATAATGAGAGGACTTTTATGTACTTGCTTTCCTCTGACCAATACCATGTACAGATTGTTATTAGCATGTTGTGTGAACTGTTTGCATGTCCATGTATGGATTACTCTCAAAGATCCCAATATAGCACATTCTTTCACTATTTGCAAACAATGCATCTGCTGTAACCACTTTAGGCCTTCCCATTGCACAGACTTTATACATTGCCAGGAGAAAACATTTAAGTGTTACACATAATTCAGAAAGGTATTAATGTGTGCTAAGATATGTAGGCTCTAATCACAGTATCAAATGGTTACTTTGCAACTCTGGTTACAACTAATCCTACACCATGTAAGCATCAATGGAACAGTTTTGTCCACCATGTGAAACTTACATTGGGTTTCACACAATTGACAAAATTGTAACACTAATACTTATGCATTGTTTCAGTCTTTTGGAGCCTAGTCACACATGCTGTTAAAAGGTGCTTCACATTGAATGTGCACATAATTTGCAATGACTTGCAACTTCAGGGGCACACTTAACAAAGAAGTAATTTCTACCCTTGTAAAATGAGTGGGGTTAAGAGGGTTTTCAGGAAACACTTGAGTAGTATGTCAGGGACATTCTGTCAAACTGTCAATCAAATTTGATTGAAGGCCTTAAGCCCTGCCCTTTTTGGTTTATGGCCGGAAGCACCATCCCTTTCCTCTGATTGGTGGATTTGAATGATGTGCCCCGCCCCTCCACCTGTTTGTTCCAGGAAACTGTTAAGGGCATTTTGATGGATCTCGGTCCCCCTCCTTACCCCCACCCACCTGTTTGCCCCAGGAAACTGTCAAGGGCATTTTGATGGATGGCGGTCCCACCCCCCAGCCACCTGTTTTGTAGGGGTGGCCCCCACTTCCTGGCCCCATCTCCCAAGGGCAAGTCCAGACACGTCCAGGGTCTGCCTTGGCCTCCGTCTCCCGAGGATAAGCCCAGACATGCCCAGGGTCTGCCTTGGCCCCATGAACCCATCACCACCCCCAACATCTCTCTAACGAGGACAAGTTCAGGCATGTTGCAGCCGGACCAAGCGAAGTGTCCAGGGCATGATCCTTATATCCAGTCAGGCAGCCTCTGCTTCGGCCCCCGGTCAAGCAGCACCTGTTGGTTGGCCCCTCCACAATGTCAGACCTGCAGTTCCCGAGATGCACATACTGAAGTCTGTCTGTAAAATAGTCCACGATCCATGCCACCAGGTTTGAATCTACTCCCATCTCTGTCAGCCGGAGCAGAGGTTGGATGGTGTTGAAGGCGCTAGAGAAGTCAGCAACACAGGAGCGCCGCAGGGGACTGTACTTTCTCTGGTCCTGTTCAATCTATATACATCAGACTTCCAATACAACTCGCAGTCCTGCCACGTGCAAAAGTTCGCTGACGACACTGCTATTGTGGGCTGCATCAGGAGTGGGCAGGAGGAGGAGTATAGGAAGCTAATCAAGGACTTTGTTAAATGGTGCGACTCAAACCACTTACACTTGAACACCAGCAAGACCAAGGAACTGGTGGTGGATTTTAAGAGGCCCAGGCCCCTCATGGACCCCATGATCATCAGAGGAGACTGTGTGCAGAGGGTACAGACCTATAAATACCTGGCAGAGCAGCTGGATGATAAATTGGACTGGACTGCCAATACTGATGCTCTGTGTAAGAAAGGTCAGAGCTGACTATACTTACTTAGAAGGTTGGCGTCCTTCAACATCTGCAATAAGATGCTGCAGATGTTCTACCAGACGGTTGTGGCGAGTGCCCTCTTCTACATGCTGGTGTGCTGGGGAGGCAGCATAAAGAAGAAGGACATCTCACGCCTGGACAAACTGGTGAGGAAGGCAGGCTCTATTGTAGGCACAGAGCTGGACAGGTTGACATCCGTGGCAGAGTGACAGGTGCTGAGCAGGCTTCTGTCAGTCATGGAGAATCCACTGCATCCACTGAACAGTGTCATCTCCAGGCAGAGGAGCAGCTTCAGTGACAGACTGAGGAGATCATTCCTTCCTCACACTATGCGACTCTTCAATTCCACCCGGAGGGGTAAACATTAACATTATTCAAAGTTATTGTCTGTTTTTACCCACATTTATATTACTCTTTAATTTAATATTGTTTTTTGTATAAGTATGCTGCTGCTGGATTATGTGAATTTCCCCTTGGGATTACTAAAGTATCTATCTATCTATCTTTTGGGTAAGTCGGCTCAAGCTTTACACACCTGGATTTGGGCAGTTTATCCCGTTCTGCCTGGTAGACTCCCTCAAGCTATGTTTGATGGGGAGTGTCTATAAACTACTATTTTCAGGTCACTCATGTTCTATAGGATTTAAATCTGGGCCACTTCAGGACAGTATAGACTCGTCTTGAAGTCAGCCCAAATTTTGGAAGCAAACATTACACAATCTTCAAAAAAATTGAAGTTAAAAAGAAGATTAGTCCTGCAACAAGATAATGATGTGAAACACACCTCAAAATCTATGATGGAATACCTCAAGAAGTACAAGCTGACAGATTTTACCATAGACCTTACAGTTCCCCTACCTAAAAATCATTGAAAATCAGTGGATAGATTAGATCTCAAAAGAGCAGTGCATGGAAGATGGCCCAAGAAACTTGCAGAATTAGAAGCCTTTTGCAAGGACGATTAGGCAAAAATATCCCAAGAAATAACTTCGACTCTTAGCTGGCTGCAAAAAGCATTTACAAGCTGTGATACTTGCCAAAGAGGAGTGTATAAGCCAATATTAGAAAGCTAATGTTTAATGTTAAATATAGTGTTTGCTTACTTTCTGTAGAATGTAAGATTCTTATAGTTACTAGGTTATGGTATAGCCTTTCCCTCCCTGTAAGTTAACATGAGATAGAACTTCCTTCGCTATATCTGTAAAACAGAGTGTTAATTAAGCCAGTTAAGAAATAGTCTTACTGCTAGCATGGACTGTTGGATATGTTTGCAAATAGGAGATGGCATACGGTTTTCTAAGCGTTCTTAGCACACTTAACTTGCTTAATGTGCCTCAAGTACGACTGGATGACCAAATTTAGACAAATGAAACAAGATTTATAACCCTTAAACAGAACTTTTCTCAAACAAGAACTTTTCTTTTCTTTGCCATGTCACTTCTGTTTTGTGTGAACTGTTTTGCTTTGAAGTTTTACTAAAACTTTTAAAACAAACATGTTAATCTGTGGACTTATTTGATCACGTGTCACACTGTTGCTTGAATCATCCTATGAAGCAACTAAAAGCTGCAGAACTTTGGTAATTTTGGGTAAATGCAGCTACAGGGGATGTTACTAAATACTGGCTATGCCGGGTGCCCAAACGTTTGCTTCGGGCCATTCTCATTTTTTAGTATTTTGTACCTGTGAATGATGGGAATAATAATGTAATCTTCCTTAAAATATTAAAGAAATGTGTCTTGTTTAATTTAATGGCTTTTGGTGATCAGTTCATCTTCTACTCACTTAACTATTCACAGTAACAGATATTTTAAGCAAGGGTGCCCAGATTTTTGTATGCCACTGTAACACGTCATGGAACGCCGAGCAGGTCAGTCACAAAACATCGTCTGATTCTGTTTCAACACACCCGTCATCTTCCTTACCCAAGTTTAAACAAATGGCAGTCAGTCTATATGTTTATTCATTAAAGAACATGACTTGAAATGAAGCTTGCCAAAAGTGTGTTGTAACTTTTACTAATTAGATATTATACTTTGCTACTACTAGCCAGAGTGTGACAAAGATGTCAGTTTCATTGCAATGGAAGGAATGTGATAATGCTAAACACTACAAAAGTTTTCACAGTTAATCAATAAAAGGTTGGTGTTTGTCACTTATTCTTAGTAAATCAATGTATTCAGTGGACAGCGGTGAATTATTTTTATAATTATTTTAAATAAGTGACCATAGATAAGTGTAAAGGACCGTAATCTACTGTCGGTAGTTCAAAGATTAATTATTGGACAGACATTATTGGTTTCCATTTATGTTGATCAGTTTTAAACTACTTTGTTTTCTTGTGTGTTTAAACAAATCTGTGTCTTTATTTAGGGGTTTATAAAATGTATTCTTGCATTTTACCACAGAATTTGTCACAGTACTCTGTGCCTGCATTCGGTAAAGAGCGCTTTGCAAAAATAAACTGAATTGAATTAAATAATTAAGTATCAATGACCAAGACTACATAAGCTATGATTGCTAGAACATATTTGTAATCTTTAGGAAAGCTGCTTCTATTCTAATGCCAGGATTCACTGCTCCAGGGACTGTTAAGGGCAAAGCAATACTCCATTGACAGACTACAGAGACATGTGATTGAGATTGCGCACTGTCTCCAGGAAAAGAAACTTTGTAAAAAGGCTGGAAAAACTCTCTGAAAGCTCTGTCTGACCTCCAAGTCCCATATCCTGTCCATATTCCTTTATCTCCCAAGAAGAAATACGATTAGGAATCTCAGCATTTTTTCTAGTGCCACTGTGAACTCAGTAGCTGCTGTAGCCTATATGAAAACTGTAAACCTTAAAAGGACAATGTAATATTGGGTTTTTTTATGAAAAAAGTAAAGCTGGCTCCACATCGTGAACTCACTGTATCAAGACTAGCGGTTTTGGCAGTAGAAACTGCAGAGCTTATCTCATCAGAAACAGATGTTCAACTTGAGGAGCCTGAATTTTACACAGAGAACAAGGTAGTGTTATGGTACATTCACAGAGAGACAAGGAGATTCTAAGTTTATGTCAACAACACAGTTTTATGAATTCAGAAGTCCACATGTCCTAAGCAGTGGCATTATGTTCCTACTGACTTAAACCCAGCTGACCCTGCCACAAGAGTAGGCTCGGCTAGTTGTTTGAAGGACACAACTTGGCTTACAGGACCTGCTTCATTGGCAAATTGGCAAAAGCAAAGCAGTACACCCCAAAGTATGAAACATTTGAGCTCGTTGACCTGGTCTCTGGTACAGAAATCCACCCCAAAGTAACAGTATTCAAAACCACAGTCTCAACAAAGTCTCTTGGGTCACATTGGTTTAAAAGCTTCTTTTTTTTTTGGAAGTACTTGGTGCAAGCTGTTACCACCCTCATTCACATAGTTCAGCTGTTTAACACTTCTGCTGTAGGTAAGAGCAGTTGTAAGTATTGGCATTATTGTAAGACAGCACACAGAATGGAAGAAATTAAACTGTCAAGACATATTATCAACTGCACCATGCCTGCAAGAGTTGTATGCTAAAGAACTGAAGTGTGTCGGGAACAAAGAAGCCATTCCCAAAGGCAGAGAACTAAGAAAACTTGATCCTCTCATTGATGAGAAAGAGAGGCTCAGAGTTGGAGATCATATTAAGGAAGCCATACTTACTCTTGAAGAGAAGAATCCATTCTTGAGCACAGGAAGTCATCATATCGCTTGTTAGTGTGCCATTACCAGAAGTAGACTAAACATCAAGGACATCTATTTACAGAATCAGCTGTATGTTCCACTGGAATATGGATAGTTGGTGCAAAAAGAGTTCATGGCATATTTCAAAGTTAGAAGATGCTGGACTTACCTGCTGATTGGCTTAGTACAGAAACTACCTTTACTAATGTATGGCTTGACATGTTTGGTCCTTGGACTATAAGCTTCATGTCACGCTAAAGGATGTCAGGTAAACCACAAATGCTGGGCAGTCAAGAGAATATCAGGGCTGTCCACATGGAGGTTATCAAACCCTCGATCACTTTGATTTTATTGGTGCCTTTGTCATGCACTATGTCCTCCATATAAGCTTGAAATCCACAGTATTCTGTTCGTCTTTTGAGCACAGTCACTTACTGAGCTACTATCTCCATCTCTTCTTGGTTCTTTGTGTGAAAGTGAAAGGCCAACTAGTTTTGGAGAAAGTATTGTACTGTTGACATAACTTTTCACATTCAGGTTTTCTGCCATAATTAAGATATGGAAAAATCCCAAAACACTTGAATAACCCTTTCTTGCTTCTAATTTTGTTATCTGTCACAAAGTGCTTGAATCTTTCATTATAGGTTATTTATTATCTTGCATTTTCAAAGGAATCAAGATTGATTATGCCGTGATGGGTATTTTGATTTACTTTACTGAATCAATTCTTACAAACTACCTGTTGAATTGGGTTGTTTTTATTCATTTGTAGGATTAAACTCCAACGCATGCAGTGTCGAATCCCAAAAACACTGATCCCCTTCAATTGCATCATAAATACATAATATAATAATTTTTACATTATTTTATATGTATAATTAATTCATTATATATTTTACATTATAATAATTCATACGACGTTGTCCTGAGTCCATACACACAACATGACAACAGATTTAAGATGCATAGTTAAAATAAGACATTGCTTTACATGATGATACATGCCATGTACAGTCAATGATTCATGAAAAAGTGTGTGCTAAAGTTGAAAGCAAATAATTGTTAGAAACAATAACAATAATCTTTTCATAAGGTTCAGTTTTGTGTTAATAATTTGTTGCATTTACAAAGGGACATACATATACAGTGGTACCTCTAGTCACAACCATAATTCATTCCAAAACTCTGGACGCAACCTGATTTGGTTGCGACCCGAACATATTTTCCCCATAAGATTGTATGGAAATACGATTAAATCGTTCTGGACCATAAGGAACTGTATGTACATTTTTTTTTAAAAGATTTTTAAGTACAAAAATAGTTCATTATACTATAGATTGCACAGTGTAATAGTAAACTAAATGTAAAAACATTGAGTAACACTGAGAAAACCTTGAACAACAGAGAAAACTAATATTGCAAGAGTTTATGCTAGATCAAGTTTGCGCTAGACCCTTACGAACTGTTTGTACAAGACTCTTATGGACCGCACGCTGTAAACACATTTTTTATGAGTTTTAAACACAGGGAAAAAAATGAATGCAAAAGCACACGAAATAGAGCACAAAGAGTTCACAACGAATGAACGCAAGTCTGACTGAGAACGATGTACAGGGAGAGACTGAACACATGCGTCATCTTTGATAGGCCTTGTATGTGAAATGGAGAATTGGAAATCATTGGTGCGTACAAACCAGAAGGGAAACTGGCCTCCAGTGTTTTGTTCACTACCAGAGCGTGTGGTCTTGAAAAGATACAAAATGCTGGCAAACTTTTTGATCATAACCCAATTTGTATGTGTTCGGAAACATTTTTGACCAGAGGTTCTACTGTATTAGTTTTAATACTGTTTACATATTCAGTTTGAAATAATTCCAACAGCAACTTGTACAAAACAAAGCAGTAACTACATTTTAATATAAATGTGTTTTTTTCTGTATTGTACTAGATGAATGAGAGAATCATCAGTGAGTTTTTGTTCACTGATATTGATGCATTTTGAATTTTAAAAAATTGTTAAGTGAACCAAGTTGAGACTCATGATTTAAGTGGTTCTTGTGCATGCACTTTAAACATATACTGTCATCAGCAAAATGAAAGACATGGTTGACATTGGAAAGATTTAGATAAGAACAGGCCAATTAGCCCAGCAAAGCTCACCAGTCCTGTCCACATACAGTGGGAAAATTTGGCAACCTTGTTAATAGTCATTATTTTCCTGTATAAATCGTTGGTTGTTAGGATAAAAAATGTCAGTTAAATATATCATATAGGAGACACACACAGTGATATTTGAGAAGTGAAATGAAGTTTATTGGATTTACAGAAAGTGTGCAATAATTGTTCAAACAACATCAGGCAGGTGCATAAATTTGGGCACCGTTGTCATTTTATTGAATCCAAAACTTTTAGAACTAATTATTGGAACTCAAATTGGCTTGGTAAGCTCAGTGACCCCTGACCTACATACACAGGTGAATCCTATAATGAGAAAGAGTATTTAAGGGGGTCAATTGTAAGTTTCCCTCCTCCTTTAATTTTCTCTGAAGAGTAGCAACATGGGGGTCACAAAACAACTCTCAAATGACCTGAAGACAAAGATTGTTCACCATCATGGTTTAGGGGAAGGATACAGAAAGCTGTCCCAGAGATTTAAGCTGTCTGTTTCCACAGTTAGGAACAAATTGAGAAAATGGAAGACCACAGGCTCAGTTCAAGTTAAGGCTCGAAGTGGCAGACCAAGAAAGATTTCGGATAGACAGAAGCGAATGGTGAGAACAGTCAGAGTCAACCCACAGACCAGCACCAAAGACCTACAACATCATCTTGCAGCAGATGGAGTCACTGTGCATCATTCAACCATTCGGGGCACTTTACACAAGGAGATGCTGTATGCGAGAGTGATGCAGAGGAAGCCTTTTCTCCGCCCACAGCACAAACAGAGCCGCTTGAGGTATGCTCAAGCACATTTGGACAAGCCAGCTTCATTTTGACTGATGAAACTAAAATTGAGTTATTTGGGCATAACAAGGGGCGTTATGCATGGAGGAAAAAGAACACAGCATTCCAAGAAAACACCTGCTACCTACAGTAAAATATGGTGGTGGTTCCATCATGCTGTGGGGCTGTGTGGCCAGTGCAGGGACTGGGAATCTTGTCAAAGTTGAGGGACGCATGGATTCCACTCAGTATCAGCAGATTCTGGAGACCAATGTCCAGGAATCAGTGACAAAGCTGAAGCTGCGCCGGGCTGGATCTTTCAACAAGACAACGACCAAACACTACTCAAAATCCACTAAGGCATTCATGCAGAGGAACAAGTACAACGTTCTGGAATGGCCATCTCAGTCCCCAAACCTGAATATAATTGAAAATCTGTGGTGTGAGTTAAAGAGAGCTGTCCATGCTCGGAAGCCATCAAACCTGAATGAACTAGAGATGTTTTGTAAAGAGGAATGGTCCAAAATACCTTCAACCACAATCCAGACTCTCATTGGAACCTACAGGAAGCGTTTAGAGGCTGTAATTTCTGCAAAAGGCGGATCTACTAAATATTGATTTAATTTCTTTTTGTGGTGCCCAAATTTATGCACCTGCCTGATTTTGTTTGAACAATTATTGCACACTTTCTGTAAATCCAATAAACTTCATTTCACTTCTCAAATATCACTGTGTGTGTCTCCTATATCATATATTTAACTGACATTTTTTATCGTAACAACCAACGATTTATACAGGAAAATAATGACTATTAACAAGGTTGCCCAAACTTTTGCATCCCACTGTAATTCCTCCACTGAGGACACACATGCATTTTAGTTCTCTCATTGAGCTCCCTAAATCAATTCATATTACTCATTGAAAGGAGTCACTCATCACTACTGTGGAGCTTACCATACTTGCTCTTTTAACACAACATGCTGCAATTTTTCACAAGTCCTCAAACACCATCTTTCCAGCCAGAGTACTCATATTGTTAAGTCTGTGCTGAATTTGAGCATCTCATCACCAATTATGTGGGACTGACATTATTCATTTTTTGCTATGGCTGCCTTAAAAAGATTCTGCCAGACATTCTTATTGCCAGCTAAAAAGTCTCAGTTTTAATGGTGGGGGATCATCTTCGAAATGTAAAAATGACTTAACAGCTAAAATGATCAGTCACCAAGTGACATCTCAAAGGCATCTTCTTGTGATGCCAGTTAAAAAGTCAGTTCAAACAAAGAGCTACAACTCAAGGACTGACAATCCTGAGCGACAGAATTTTGCACCAATGGTGAAACTAAAAGGGTGGGCTTATTGACCCAAGAAACCAATGGCAAGACTTTTATTCCATATTTAAAAAAAAAAAAAAAAACATAAAACAGTCTAACTCATTACTTCCTACTTCAAGTTGACTGCTGGACCTGCTCATAACTTCTGTTGCATAGCAGAGACCACAGTGCTTATAGATGGTCTTAACTATGTTGGAGCAATCCCTTCTAGGTAATCGGGGCTGGACTGAAAAAATGGAATACAATCCATAACAGGAGTTCACCATTACCACCTTTAATCCATCCATTGCCTAGACTATAGCATGAGAAAACTGTGTATATAGGGCCACACATTCTTCTTGCTGAAAACAGCAACTGACTGATCACTCTGTGTGTAAAAATCTTGAACAGAACCTGCAGTACTGTCCTCAAGCAGAAGGTGCAACCAAGGTGAAGAAGGAGACAAGCTCCTAAAACAAAAGAAAGAAAGCATACTGAAGATCCTTCTACATACATGGCTAGAGAAAGCCAAACAGGAAAGGAATAAAGCATTGCTTACACCAGAATTACAAGTACATCTGCTTAGATTTTGAGAACAACTAATATTAATTTAATAGGTAAGACAAAGCCATCTACTTTATTTTCCTAAATCCAGTAAGGGAGTACAGAGCAGCATCTCTCTCTCTCTCTTTCTCACACACACAGAACTCCGTAGCTGTCAGCAAATGAACCCCAGAGTGCAAACACAATAAGCCTAATAACTGGACAAAGAACTTACCCATCTTGAACACATGAATTGACAGATCAAAATTCAAAAGTATGTGCTCTTATTGTTATTGTCTTTTGTCTACATATATATCTATAGGCATATACTGTATATTGCATGAATTTTATTATTGTGTTTATTGCAACAAGTGCATCTGGGTTATTTGTGAAACTCAGTCTATGTCCACATCAGAGCCACAACAAAGAAAATGAAAGTGTTAGACTTTTACAGATTTATGATCCTCGTTCATAAATTGTGCAGATCTCTTCAAATTTATGGCATCCAAGCCAAAAAGTGAAACAGAGCTCCATCGCTAATATCATTTTTAATATAATTTTTCACTAGACATGGATGTATCACCCAGCAATGTCTTAACAGAGGCAGATGTTCTCTCTCCATTCAGTCAGGTCAGGGGTCCTCAATCACGGTACTGGAGAGCTGCAGTGGCTGCAGGTTTTTGCTCCAACCCAGTTGCTTAATAAAAAGCGCTTATTGCTAAAGTAACACTTCTGCTTCACTTTAGTGATTTTGAGCCCTTATTGCTTAATTTTGTCTTAAACAGCTATTTTAATTGCTCCTTATTATCAGTAACATGCAAATGACAAGAGAGAGCAGCATTTCTCCATTTAGCTTATTTACATTTACACCTGTGTGTATTTATCTGCACTATTGGGTTTAATTAAATACTTGGAAGAAAAATGAACAGAAAAAAGTGAAGGACTGAGAATTACTCGTCCATTTTAGCCTTCTAATCATTTGCATGATAGAAAGGGAAAGAAAATCTAGGATATGAGAATGACCTGACAAAGCAGAGTTAATTTAATTTCATAACTTGTTAGTGCTTTATTGGCAAGAATTGCTTTCTAATTAAACAACCAGGTCAGAACAAAAACCCTGCAGCCACTGCGGCTCTCCAGGACTGGGATTGAGGACCCCTGAGTCAGGTGATGGTCTAACCTGATTAAAACAGAATAAAACATTGCCCAGCACCCTGGAAGATGGAGCCACAATGCAACAGTCTTTGATGGCATCACTTTTTATGACCTGGCTGGCAAACTGAATAAACTGCTGTGACTTAAACAGGGAGACACAAGAAAAGAGCAGAAGATGAGTGCTACAAAAGCCAGCCTTTAGGTCTAAATAAAGTAAAAGGTTAACTGAAGAATTCCTTGAAACTTTAAAAACATTTGGGATAAGAAAATAAACCTGGAGTGAAATGTCTTAGAAATATTCTTGTTTTTGCTTTAACAATATGTATTTATTATTATTTTAATTTTAAAATCATGAATGGTACCATATTGAAAGGTCTAATTCAGGTATTATGTATTTAACATATGGAGTAGTATAACATGCTTTAACAAAAATTTACATTAATATTGTTACTAGTTCTAAAATTAAAAAGGATCAAATAACAGAAATGACATAAATTATAAAACTGAATCATAAACCTATTTCACATTAAAACGAACATGCCTTTTATTTACGAAGAAAAGAGTTGAAAATCAAGACTCCGTCAGCCATTGTATGTTATTTCAAAGCAATCTAGGGATAGCAGCAGTAGGAAATGACTTTATACGAAGAAGCTCTGCAACTTTCAGATTACTGCTATGAAAAAAGTCAAGCCCTGTCAGCCACTCCACGTCAGTCACTGTACTTTGGTGAAGCCACATGAAATCCTCTGTCCATTTTATTTCATCCTGACCACTCTGCAGAAACATAGAAAATTGAACAGCTCTATTATTTTCTAGAACAGGAGTATTTTGACTCACAGTTAAATTAAACGTAAATATCAAGATATCTTCAAGCCAAATTCATTTACCACATGCACTTTCTTTTTTTATTTAAAAATTAAAAAGGGAAAATATAATTAATCCATATTTGTTCTTGTGGAACACAAGGAGATTCCATTATTTGGTAAGGGTTACATAATGAGTAACTGGTAAAGACCGAACATATGGAGGACCGAAGATATTGAGATTCTATTAAGTATTTTTTAATAATCAGGATAGAATTGAGGGTGTAGGGGCCAAGTTATCATAATATAATACAATTCTTAATGTTTTGGAAGGGTGCAGATGTAGAGTCTAAAACTGTTAAGTTTAGCATTGGTAGGTTTGGCAAAGCTGGTCGGCTCCATTGGGTCTCTCCTGAAGCCTCTTGAACCCACCACTGCTGATAACATTTCTGAGGGATGAGCCAAGCAAATGAGAACACTCACACATTGCGAGGGGTAGGTGCAATGGTGCATAAGTGCTTTTATTAAAACAATTCTCAAATCAGTACAGCGTTCAAATCAGTGCAGAGAAATATTCAATCTACAGTATACTAATAAAAGGCAAAGCCCTCACTGACTCACTCACTCACTCACTCACTCATGACTAATTCTCCAACTTCGCGTGTAGGTAGAAGGCTGAAATTTGGCAGGCTCATTCCTTACAGCTGACTTACAACAGTAAAGCAGGTTTTATTTCGAAATTCTACACGTAACAGTCATAACGGTCGACAACGTCCGCCATGTTGAACTTTCTTATTTATGGCCCCAAATTCACGAAATTTGGTAGGTGGCTTCCCTGCACTAACCGAAACTGATGTACGTACTTATTTCGGTGGTATGACGCCAATGTTGGCCGCCATATTGAACTTTCCAACGTCACTAATTCTCCAACTTCCCGTAGGTAGAAGGCTGAAATTTGGCAGGCTCATTCCTTACAGCTTACTTACAAAAGTTAAGCAGGTTTCATTTTGAAATTCTATGCGTAACGGTCATAATGGTCGACAACATCCGCCATGTTGAACTTTCTTATTTATGACCCCATCTTCACGAAATTTGGTAGGTGGCTTCCCTGCGCTAACCAAAACCGATGTACATACTTATTTCAGTGGTATGATGCCACTGTCGGCTGGCATATATTGAACTTTTCAATGGTCTTTGTTACTTATGGGCCCATCTTCAAGAAATTTGGTACGCGGGTTCCCAACGCTAACTG